>NC_088215.1:10603870-10621227 GCF_036934945.1 Oncorhynchus masou masou | reverse complement strand
GCTTTATCGAGACATGAAGTTGCAGCTGTTCTTCATTCACACAGGTGCTGGGTGGGTGAAGTGGGCTCACATGCACTGCTGTTGCCACAGCTCCCACAGGCTGTTATGCCATCAGAGCAGACCGATGTCGATGTTCTGCCACACAACCTACTGATGAGTAAGCAGCGTGATGACAACGTGATCAGCAAAGAATCTTCTTTGTGGAGAGGGGGAGAAGACCATCCCGGAGAGAGCGTGCCCATGAGAGTGTTGAGGTTTTGTGTCTTCTCAGAAGTTGGGACAAGTTGACCATGAAGATGGGTGTACTGTATCGTGTTTCGAAGAATGTGGTTACAAAGAGGAAAATGTATCTGTATGTGGTTCCAGCCTTCATGAAAGCAATGGTGTTGAAGGGTGTCCATGATGAAGCTGGCCACCAGGGCCAACAGAGAACAGTCTACCTGACAAGACAGAGGTTCTTCTGGCATGGCCTGGAGAGGGAGGTAAAAGCTTATGTGAAGTGCTGCAGAAGATGCGTGGTGAGCAAGACTCCTGATCCGGAAGCAAGAGCTCCTCTTGAGAGCATAATAAACACTGAGCCTCTTGAACTATTGTGCATACACTTCTGGTCTGCAGAAGATTCTTCAAACAAATCCTTGGATGTGCTCGTTGTTACTGACCACTTTACCAAATTGGCTCATGCCTTCTTGTGTCCGAACCAATCTGCTAAGTCAGTAGCTCATCAGTTGTGGAACAACTTTCTGTGTCTACGGGATGCCTCGCCGTATACACTCAGACCAGGGAGCCAACTTTGAGAGCTCTTTAATAGCCAAACTGTTGAGTTTTGCAGGCGTTCAGAAGTCTCACACCACGCCGTACCATCCGATGGGGAACGGGTCCTGTGACAGGATGAATAGGACTTTGGGTAACATGATCCGGGCCCTGCCAACGAGAGCAAAGCACAGATGGCCTCAGGCGCTGAAGTCCCTTACGTTTGCATACAATTGTACAATCCACGAGACCACAGGCTTTGCCCCTTTCCTGCTAATGTTTGGGAGGACGCCAAGACTGCTTGTTGACATAGTCTTTGGCTCTGTCATAGAGAACCCAGAAGTTGTCGACTATGACCAGTTTGTTCAGTCTTTGAGGAGAGATCTGAAAGGTCTGCACCTCATGTACCCCATACACACAACATGCGCCTCATGTACCCCATACACACAACATGCGCCTCATGTACCCCATACACACAACAATAGCCTCATGTACCCCATACACACAACATGCGCCTCATGTACCCCATACACACAACATGCGCCTCATGTACCCCATACACACAACATGCGCCTTATGTAACCCATACACACAACATGCGCCTCATGTACCCCATAAGTCACTACACACACCTCAGAAATGGAGCTAGAGGCAGCTGCATCACCACCTTCTTACCAGAAAATGATCATGAGTTCCATTGGGTAATTTGTCATTTTCAATGATTAGTAATGTTTTGAGCTAGTCTGTATGAAAATAGACATGTCCATTTTATATATTACATAGTAATTAACGGAGTGCATCTTACACCCCCTTCCCGGTTGCCTCAAGATTAATGATTTTGTTTCCCTCCAGTGTGCAACTGTTTTGGTTCACTGCAGTTACAACATTTATCCACTAGCTACCACAACCACAAAGCTAAAATTGGCTATTTTGTAAATTTTAATGAAAACAAAAATTAAGGTAAGAGTTAGGCATAAGGTTAGCAGTGTGGTTAAGGTTAGGATTGAGGTTAGGGTAAGGTTTAAAATCAGATTTTAAGATTTTATTATTTTTCAGATCTTAAGAGAGAAATTGTTGAAATAGGCAGGGTTTATCACTATGTGAATGCTGTAACGAGAGGGGGGAAGGCTGCTCTCATCTTATCTACCAACATAGACAGGGCTCTAACTCCTCTAGCTCCACAATGAAATAGGGTGCAGGCCAGGCAGCAGGCTGTTAGCCAGCCTGCCAGCATAGTAGAGTCTTCCACTAGCACAGTCAGTGTAGTCAGCTCAGCTATCACCATTGAGACCATGTCTGTGCCTCGACCTAGGTTGGGCAAAACTAAACATGGCGGTGTTCGCTTTAGCAATCTCACTAGGATAAAGACCACCTCCATTCCTGTCATTATTGAAAGAGATCATGATACCTCACATCTCAAAATAGGGCTACTTAATGTTAGATCCCTTACTTCAAAGGTAATTATAGTCAATGAACTAATCACTGATCATAATCTTGATGTGATTGGCCTGACTGAAACATGGCTTAAGCCTGATGAATTTACTGTGTTAAATGAGGCCTCACCTCCTGGCTACACTAAGGACCATATACCCCCTGCATCCCGACTCAGTGGGTTTTGTCCAACAGGTCTCTGGACCCACTCACTATCACAGTCATACTCTGGACCTAGTTTTGTCCCATGGAATAAATGTTGTGGATCTTAATGTTTTTCCTCATAATCCTGGACTATCGGACCACCATTTTATTACGTTTGCAATTGCAACAAATAATCTGCTCAGACCCCAACCAAGGAACATCAAAAGTCGTGCTATAAATTCACAGACAACACAAAGATTCCTTGATGTCTTTCCAGATTCTCTCTGTCTACCCAAGGACGCCAGAGGACAAAAATCAGTCCTCTGGCCACCTAACTGAGGAACTCAATTTAACCTTGCGCAATACCCTAGATGCAGTTGCACCCCTAAAAACTAAAAACATTTCTCATAAGAAACCAGCTCCCTGGTACACAGAAAATACCCGAGCTCTGAAGCAAGCTTCCAGAAAATTGGAACGGAAATGGCGCCACACCAAACTGGAAGTCTTCCGACTAGCTTGGAAAGACAGTACCGTGCAGTACCGAAGAGCCCTTACTGCTGCTCGATCATCCTATTTTTCTAACTTAATTGAGGAAAATAAGAACAATCCGAAATTCCTTTTTGATACTGTCGCAAAGCTAACTAAAAAGCAGCATTCCCCAAGAGAGGCTGGCTTTCACTTCAGCAGTGATAAATTCATGAACTTCTTTGAGGAAAAGATCATGATTATTAGAAAGCAAATTACGGACTCCTCTTTAAATCTGCATATTCCTTCAAAGCTCAGTTGTCCTGAGTCTGCACAACTCTGCCAGGACCTAGGATCAAGAGAGATGCTCAAGTGTTTTAGTACTATATCTCTTGACACAATGATGAAAATAATCATGGCCTCTAAACCTTCAAGCTGCATACTGGACCCTATTCCAACTAAACTACTGAAAGAGCTGATTCCTGTGCTTGGCCCTCCTATGTTGAACATAATAAACGGCTCTCTATCCACCAGATGTGTTTCAAACTCACTAAAAAAAGCAGTAATAAAGCCTCTCTTGAAAAAGCCAAACCTTGACCCAGAAAATATAAAGAAACTATCGGCCTATATCGAATCTTCCATTCCTCTCAAAAAATTTTGAAAAGGCTGTTGCGCAGCAACTCACTGCCTTCCTGAAGACAAACAATGTATACGAAATGCTTCAGTCTGGTTTTAGACCCCATCATAGCACTGAGACTGCACTTGTGAAGGTGGTAAATGACCTTTTAATGGCATCAGACCGAGGCTCTGCATCTGTCCTCGTGCTCCTAGACCTTAGTGCTGCTTTTTATACCATCGATCACCACATTCTTTTGGAGAGATTGGAAACCCAAATTGGTGTACACGGACAAGTTCTGGCCTGGTTTAGATCTTATCTGTCGGAAAGATATCAGTCAACTGTAAATGTTGGTGTTCCTCAAGGTTCCGTTTTAGGACCACTATTGTTTTCACTATATATTTTACCTCTTGGGGATGTCATTCGAAAACATAATGTTAACTTTCACTGCTATGCGGATGACACACAGCTGTACATTTCAATAAAACTTGGTGAAGCCCCAAAATTGCCCTCGCTAGAAGCATGTGTTTCAGACGTAAGGAAGTGGATGGCTGCAAACTTTCTACTTTTAAACTCGGACAAAACAGAGATGCTTGTTCTAGGTCCCAAGAAACAAAGAGATCTTCTGTTGAATCTGACAATTAATCTTAATGGTTGTACAGTCGTCTCAAATAAAACTGTGAAGGACATCGGAATTACTCTGGACCCTGATCTCTCTTTTGAAGAACATATCAAGACCATTTCAAGGACAGCTTTTTTCCATCTACGTAACAGTGCATAAATCAGAAACTTTCTGTCCAAAAATGATGCAGAAAAATAATCCATGCTTTTGTCACTTCTAGGTTAGACTACTGCAATGCTCTACTTTCCGGCTACCCGGATAAAGCATTAAATAAACTTCAGTTAGTGCTAAATACGGCTGCTAGAATCCTGACTAGAACCAAAAAATTTGATCATATTACTCCAGTGCTAGCCTCCCTACACTGGCTTCCTGTCAAAGCAAGGGCTGATTTCAAGGTTTTACTGCTAACCTACAAAGCATTACATGGTCTTGCTCCTACCTATCTCTCTGATTTGGTCCTGCCGTACATACCTACATGTACGCTACGGTCACAAGACGCAGGCCTCCTAATTGTCCCTAGAATTTCTAAGCAAACAGCTGGAGGCAGGGCTTTCTCCTATAGAGCTCCATTTTTATGTAACGGTCTGCCTACCCATGTCAGAGACGCAAACTCAGTCTCAACCTTTAAGTCTTTACTGAAGACTCATCTCTTCAGTGGGCCATATGATTGAGTGTAGTCTGGCCCAGGAGTGGGAAGGTGAACGGAAAGGCTCTGGAGCAACGAACCGCCCTTGCTGTCTCTGCCTGGCCGGTTCCCCTCTTTCCACTGGGATTCTCTGCCTCTAACCCTATTACAGGGGCTGAGTCACTGGCTTACTGGGGCTCTCTCATACCGTCCCTGGAAGGGGTGCGTCACCTGAGTGTGTTGATTCACTGATGTGGTCATCCTGTCTGGGTTGGCGCCCCCTTGGGTTGTGCCGTGGCGGAGATCTTTGTGGGCTATACTCAGCCTTGTCTCAGGATGGTAAGTTGGTGGTTGAAGATATCCCTCTCGTGGTGTGGGGGCTGTGCTTTGGAAAAGTGGGTGGGGTTATATCCTTACTGTTTGGCCCTGTCCGGGGTGTCCTCGGATGGGGCCACAGTGTCTCCTGACCCCTCCTGTCTCAGCCTCCAGTATTTATGCTGCAGTAGTTTATGTCGGGGGGCTAGGGTCAGTTTGTTATATCTGGAGTACTTCTCCTGTCCTATTCAGTGTCCTGTGTGAATTTAAGTGTGCTCTCTCTAATTCTCTTTTTCTCTCTCTCGGAGGACCTGAGCCCTAGGACCATGCCCCAGGACTACCTGACATGATGACTCCTTGCTGTCCCCAGTCTACCTGGCCGTGCTGCTGCTGCTCCAGTTTCAACTGTTCTGCCTTATTATTATTCGACCATGCTGGTCATTTATGAATATTTGAGCATCTTGGCCATGTTCTGTTATAATCTCCACCCGGCACAGCCAGAAGAGGACTGGCCACCCCACATAGCCTGGTTCCTCTCTCGGTTTCTTCCTAGGGAGTTTTTCCTAGCCACCGTGCTTCTACACCTGCATTGCTTGCTGTTTGGGGTTTTAGGCTGGGTTTCTGTGCAGCACTTTGAGATATCAGCTGATGTACGAAGGGCTATATAAATACATTTGATTTGATTTGTTCCCACAACGAGCTGCAGTTTTGGAATAATTGTGTCCTGTATATTTTCTTCTTATGCTACTTGGCAACTGCTAGTGCCACGTAGAATCCAAGTTCTAGGATACAACCCCCCCAAACATAGCCAAGTTCCACACCGGTAATTTGCAACAACATTAGTTTGATAAAGAACATATTTTCATCAGAATCATTAAGCCCAGTCTACTTGTTGTTTTCAACAAACAGATGTTGTGGCCGTAATTCATCCCCATGCAGTGTTCAATGGGAATTGTCCATTTAGAAAATTCCAATGAACAGGCAGATTCAACTAAATCGAACGTCTGTGTATGGAAAAGAAGATTTTGGTTTGTAACACTGAAAAAAGTTGTTATTCAACTCTGCCAAATGAGCCTGTTTCAAATGATCACTATTTCAGAGTAACTGTTCCAGGCAGGAGACACACATGCCAACTTTTTATTTGGAAAAATATCCTATTATGTTATGTTTTTTAAACTTTATATATCTGACCTGTGCAAGGAACAAAGGACTATAAAATCCTGGTGTGTCAAGTCGTTCATAATTGAAATGCCCACTCTGATATTTACATCCATTTACAGATGGTTGCCACTGTGCTGATGGCTGCAAGTGATGAGGTTGGAGCTCTGGCTGAATGAAGGCTTTGCCACACACCTGGCACATATTGGGCTTCTCACCTGGGATAGGAAAGCAGAAGTTAAGTTCACTATTTTACAAGTTCAAGGGGCAGTGCGGTTGTTAGGGTGCTAAATATCCATATTGACGATGGCCGTCTTTTCCACATGTATGTACAATAAGCCCAATCTCTGTCTCTTCCACTCTGTCTTTCCCGCTCTGATCTGTCCTCGCCCCATTCCTTTGTCTACCAAGCCGTCATATCGGCTTAGTCCAACAGGGACCCTTCATTGCATTGTGTTAGTAACCAATAACCAACTGTTTGTGTGTTTATGTAATTATGTGTGATTATTTAGTTAGTTAGTAAATAAATAATTAAGCCAATTTGTATATCGCTGATTCATCATTTATGCCAGGGTTTGTGCAGATATCTAAGGATTTTGCGACATTCAGATTGAGACTGATAGAAGGTAAACAATTAATTAATGACTGAAATGTAAGAGATATTTATATCTTTAAGAGTTCATTCGGAAAACGGTAACTCGTTAAATAAACTTTTCCGTGGTGTCCTGAGATTGCAAATGAGTTCATTGTTACAGGATTAATTTAATCATCGTAATAATTAAACATAATTAATAGATTTGATAAATCAATCATCATCACATTAATGATAGCCAAGACACGACATGTTAGCAAGTTATTGATTTCTAAACCTACATACACACTAGATATACAAAACTATGTGGACACTCCTTCCAATTAGTAGATTTAGCTATTTCAGCCACACCCGTTGCTGACAGGTGTATAAAATCGAGCACACCTCCGTGCAATCTCCATAGACAAACATGGGAAGTAGAATGACCTTACTGAAGAGCTCAGTCACTTTCAATGTGGCACCATCATAGGATGCCACTTTTACAACAAGTTAGTTTGTCCAATTTCTGCCCCTGTCCCGGTCAACTGTAAATCAAATCAAACTTTGTCACATGCGCCGAATAGAACAAGTGTAGACCTTGTGTAGAAATGCTTACTTTACAAGCCCTTAACCAACAGTGCAGTTCAAGAATAGTTAAGAAAATATTGACCAAATAAACTAATGTAAAAGTAATACAATAACATCACAATAACGAGACTATATACAGGGGGTGCCGGGGTACAGGTTTGAGGTAATTTGTACATAGGGGTGAAGTGACTGCATAGATAATAGACAGTGAGTAACAGCAGTGTCTAAAACAAGGAGGATGCAATGTTAAAGTCTGTTGGTGATTAATTGTTCAGCAGTCTTACGGCATTCGGGTAGAAGCTGTTAAGGAGCCTTTTGGTCCTAGACTTGGCGCTCCGGTACCGCTTGCCGTGCGGTAGCAGAGAAAACAGTCTATGACTTGGGTGACTGGAGTCTCTGACAATTTTATGGGCTTTCCTCTGACACCTCCTATTATATAGGTCCTGGATTGCAGGAAGCTTGGCTTTTTTGTGTGCTTCTAAGCAGGAATCAGGAGGATAGAATTATGGTCAGATTTGACAAATGGAGGGCGGGTGAGAGCTTTGTATGCATCTCTGTGTGTGGAGTAAAAATGTTTTCCTCTGGTTGCACATGTGACATGCTGGTAAAAATGTGGAAAAACTGATTTAAGTTTGCCTGCATTAAAGTCCCTGGCCACTAGGAGCGCCGCTTCTGGCTGAGCATTTTCTTGTTTGCTTAAGGCCTTATTGAGTTGGTTGAGTGTGGTCTTAGTGCCCGCACCTGTCTGTGGTGGTAAATAGACGCCTACGAATAATATGTATGAGAACTCTCTTGGTAGATAGTGTGGTCTACAGCTTATCATAAGTTACTCTAACTCAGGCGAGCAATACGGGTCAGTGTGCACGATGGGTCAGTGCACACGAGAGAGCAGTTCTTGGAGTTTGGTGAACTGCTTGACACAATGTGAGGCGGGCATGACCGAGTTGCTCATCTCAAAACTACAGAAGCATGGCATCGCCATCATGGACATGAGAGGGCAGGAGTATGACAACGGGGCGAATATGCAGGGGAGGCACAGCGGAGTTCAAAAGAGTGTGCAGGATATCAATCCGAGGACCTTTTATACCGTGCAGCGCACACTGGCTGAAACAGGTTCTCTCTGATGCAGCTTTGTGTTGCTTGAGGCGACTGAGTTTTTAACATGGGTCTTCCATGTTAAAACGTCTAGTAGCAACAAAGGAACTACTGAGTTCTAAACTTCCTTTGGAAGCAATGTCAGCAAAGGAACTGTTTGTCCAGAGCTTCATGAAATGGGTTTCCATGGCTAAGCAGCCGCACACAAGCCTAAGACCACCAAGTGCAATGCCAAGCGTCTGCCGTAGTGGTGTAAATCTCGACACCATTGGACTCTGGAGCAGTGAAAACACGTTCTCTGGAGTGATGAATCACACTTCACCATCTGGCAGTCCAATGGACGAATCTGGGTTTGGCAGATGCCAGGAAAACGCTACCTTCCCCAATGCATAATGCCAACTGTAAAGTTTGGTGGTGGAGGAATAATGGTTTGGTGCTGCTTTTCATGGTTCGGGCTAGGCCCCTTAGTTCCACTGAAAGGAAATGTTTACTATACAGCAATCAATGACATTGGAGACGATTCTCTGCTTCCAACTTTTTGGTAACAGTTTGGGTAAGGCCCAAACAGTTTGGGTAAGTTTCAGCATGACAATGACTCTGTGCACAAAGTGAGGTCCATACAGAAATGGTTTGTCGAGATCGGTGTGGAAGAACTTGACTGGCCTGCACAGAGCCCTGACCGCAACCCCATCGAACAGCTTTGGGATGAATTGGAACTCTGACTGTGAGCTCGGACTAATCGTCCAACATCAGTACCCGACCTCACAAGTGCTCTTGTGGCTGAATGGAAACGAGTCTCCGCAGCAATGTTCTAACATCTAGTGGAAAGACAGGCCATGGAAATGCATTTTATGAAGCTCCCGACAAACAGTTATTGTGCTGACGAGGCTTCTAAGAGGTAGTTTGGAACTCGGTAGTGAGTGTTGCAACCGGGGACAGATGATTTTTACGTGCTTCAGCACTTGGCGGTCCCGTTCTGTGGGCTTGTGTGGCCTACCACTTTGTGGCTGAACAATTGTTGCTCCTAGACGTTGCCACTTCACACTAACAGCACTTGCAGTTGACCGGGGAAGCTCTAGCAGGTCAGGAATTTGACGAACTGACTTGCTGGAAAGGTGGCATCCTATGACAGTGCCACGTTGAAAGTCACTGTGCTTTTCAGTAAGGCTATTCTAATTCCAATGTTTGTCTATGGATGTTGCATGGCTGTTTTCCCAATGTTATGTGTGAATTTAATTTGAAGGGGTGTCCACATACTTTTGTATATAGTGGATTTTATTGTAGTGCCATGTGTCCATCCACATAAAAATAAATAATTATGAGGCTCAAAGCAGTGTTCCCAGCAAACTCTTAATACTGACAACCACATTCATTTCAGCACTGTCAAATCTCTCTCTCTCTCTCTCCCTCCCTCTCTCTCTCTCTCGCTCTCCCTCTCTCTCTCCCTTATTCATTTTCCATAATCTGATTTCACCAGAAGTCTGACATGAAGAAACACATCATTCATACAGGTGAGTCAACATGTATTCTATGGGAATAGAGATCGTGTCTTTGTCAAGGTCACAGTCGAAATGTGTTTGAAATAGGGTGCAGGCCAGGCAGCAGGCTGTTAGCCAGCCTGCCAGCATAGTAGAGTCTTCCACTAGCACAGTCAGTGTAGTCAGCTCAGCTATCACCATTGAGACCATGTCTGTGCCTCGACCTAGGTTGGGCAAAACTAAACATGGCGGTGTTCGCTTTAGCAATCTCACTAGGATAAAGACCACCTCCATTCCTGTCATTATTGAAAGAGATCATGATACCTCACATCTCAAAATAGGGCTACTTAATGTTAGATCCCTTACTTCAAAGGTAATTATAGTCAATGAACTAATCACTGATCATAATCTTGATGTGATTGGCCTGACTGAAACATGGCTTAAGCCTGATGAATTTACTGTGTTAAATGAGGCCTCACCTCCTGGCTACACTAAGGACCATATACCCCCTGCATCCCGACTCAGTGGGTTTTGTCCAACACAGTCACAGTCATACTCTGGACCTAGTTTTGTCCCATGGAATAAATGTTGTGGATCTTAATGTTTTTCCTCATAATCCTGGACTATCGGACCACCATTTTATTACGTTTGCAATTGCAACAAATAATCTGCTCAGACCCCAACCAAGGAACATCAAAAGTCGTGCTATAAATTCACAGACAACACAAAGATTCCTTGATGTCTTTCCAGATTCTCTCTGTCTACCCAAGGACGCCAGAGGACAAAAATCAGTCCTCTGGCCACCTAACTGAGGAACTCAATTTAACCTTGCGCAATACCCTAGATGCAGTTGCACCCCTAAAAACTAAAAACATTTCTCATAAGAAACCAGCTCCCTGGTACACAGAAAATACCCGAGCTCTGAAGCAAGCTTCCAGAAAATTGGAACGGAAATGGCGCCACACCAAACTGGAAGTCTTCCGACTAGCTTGGAAAGACAGTACCGTGCAGTACCGAAGAGCCCTTACTGCTGCTCGATCATCCTATTTTTCTAACTTAATTGAGGAAAATAAGAACAATCCGAAATTCCTTTTTGATACTGTCGCAAAGCTAACTAAAAAGCAGCATTCCCCAAGAGAGGCTGGCTTTCACTTCAGCAGTGATAAATTCATGAACTTCTTTGAGGAAAAGATCATGATTATTAGAAAGCAAATTACGGACTCCTCTTTAAATCTGCATATTCCTTCAAAGCTCAGTTGTCCTGAGTCTGCACAACTCTGCCAGGACCTAGGATCAAGAGAGATGCTCAAGTGTTTTAGTACTATATCTCTTGACACAATGATGAAAATAATCATGGCCTCTAAACCTTCAAGCTGCATACTGGACCCTATTCCAACTAAACTACTGAAAGAGCTGATTCCTGTGCTTGGCCCTCCTATGTTGAACATAATAAACGGCTCTCTATCCACCAGATGTGTTTCAAACTCACTAAAAAAAGCAGTAATAAAGCCTCTCTTGAAAAAGCCAAACCTTGACCCAGAAAATATAAAAAAACTATCGGCCTATATCGAATCTTCCATTCCTCTCAAAAATTTTTGAAAAGGCTGTTGCGCAGCAACTCACTGCCTTCCTGAAGACAAACAATGTATACGAAATGCTTCAGTCTGGTTTTAGACCCCATCATAGCACTGAGACTGCACTTGTGAAGGTGGTAAATGACCTTTTAATGGCATCAGACCGAGGCTCTGCATCTGTCCTCGTGCTCCTAGACCTTAGTGCTGCTTTTTATACCATCGATCACCACATTCTTTTGGAGAGATTGGAAACCCAAATTGGTGTACACGGACAAGTTCTGGCCTGGTTTAGATCTTATCTGTCAGAAAGATATCAGTTTGTCTCTGTGAATGGTTTGTCCTCTGACAAATCAACTGTAAATTTTGGTGTTCCTCAAGGTTCCGTTTTAGGACCACTATTGTTTTCACTATATATTTTACCTCTTGGGGATGTCATTCGAAAACATAATGTTAACTTTCACTGCTATGCGGATGACACACAGCTGTACATTTCAATAAAACTTGGTGAAGCCCCAAAATTGCCCTCGCTAGAAGCATGTGTTTCAGACATAAGGAAGTGGATGGCTGCAAACTTTCTACTTTTAAACTCGGACAAAACAGAGATGCTTGTTCTAGGTCCCAAGAAACAAAGAGATCTTCTGTTGAATCTGACAATTAATCTTAATGGTTGTACAGTCGTCTCAAATAAAACTGTGAAGGACATCGGAATTACTCTGGACCCTGATCTCTCTTTTGAAGAACATATCAAGACCATTTCAAGGACAGCTTTTTTCCATCTACGTAACAGTGCATAAATCAGAAACTTTCTGTCCAAAAATGATGCAGAAAAATAATCCATGCTTTTGTCACTTCTAGGTTAGACTACTGCAATGCTCTACTTTCCGGCTACCCGGATAAAGCATTAAATAAACTTCAGTTAGTGCTAAATACGGCTGCTAGAATCCTGACTAGAACCAAAAAAATTGATCATATTACTCCAGTGCTAGCCTCCCTACACTGGCTTCCTGTCAAAGCAAGGGCTGATTTCAAGGTTTTACTGCTAACCTACAAAGCATTACATGGTCTTGCTCCTACCTATCTCTCTGATTTGGTCCTGCCGTACATACCTACATGTACGCTACGGTCACAAGACGCAGGCCTCCTAATTGTCCCTAGAATTTCTAAGCAAACAGCTGGAGGCAGGGCTTTCTCCTATAGAGCTCCATTTTTATGTAACGGTCTGCCTACCCATGTCAGAGACGCAAACTCAGTCTCAACCTTTAAGTCTTTACTGAAGACTCATCTCTTCAGTGGGCCATATGATTGAGTGTAGTCTGGCCCAGGAGTGGGAAGGTGAACGGAAAGGCTCTGGAGCAACGAACCACCCTTGCTGTCTCTGCCTGGCCGGTTCCCCTCTTTCCACTGGGATTCTCTGCCTCTAACCCTATTACAGGGGCTGAGTCACTGGCTTACTGGGGCTCTCTCATACCGTCCCTGGAAGGGGTGCGTCACCTGAGTGTGTTGATTCACTGATGTGGTCATCCTGTCTGGGTTGGCGCCCCCCCTTGGGTTGTGCCGTGGCGGAGATCTTTGTGGGCTATACTCAGCCTTGTCTCAGGATGGTAAGTTGGTGGTTGAAGATATCCCTCTCGTGGTGTGGGGGCTGTGCTTTGGAAAAGTGGGTGGGGTTATATCCTTACTGTTTGGCCCTGTCCGGGGGTGTCCTCGGATGGGGCCACAGTGTCTCCTGACCCCTCCTGTCTCAGCCTCCAGTATTTATGCTGCAGTAGTTTATGTCGGGGGGCTAGGGTCAGTTTGTTATATCTGGAGTACTTCTCCTGTCCTATTCAGTGTCCTGTGTGAATTTAAGTGTGCTCTCTCTAATTCTCTTTTTCTCTCTCTCGGAGGACCTGAGCCCTAGGACCATGCCCCAGGACTACCTGACATGATGACTCCTTGCTGTCCCCAGTCTACCTGGCCGTGCTGCTGCTGCTCCAGTTTCAACTGTTCTGCCTTATTATTATTCGACCATGCTGGTCATTTATGAATATTTGAGCATCTTGGCCATGTTCTGTTATAATCTCTACCCGGCACAGCCAGAAGAGGACTGGCCACCCCACATAGCCTGGTTCCTCTCTCGGTTTCTTCCTAGGGAGTTTTTCCTAGCCACCGTGCTTCTACACCTGCATTGCTTGCTGTTTGGGGTTTTAGGCTGGGTTTCTGTACAGCACTTTGAGATATCAGCTGATGTACGAAGGGCTATATAAATCAATTTGATTTGATTTGAACTAGTGACGACCGTTAGAAAGCAGTATTCAGTGTTTAAAATGAAAAGGCAACTGCAAAAAAATAAAAATAGTTTATCTACTTTGTTGTGCTGTTACATTTGTATTGTTGTTTCATGTCCAATGTGTTGTTGCATATCATTTGAGTTGTGTGCACCGAAGCTCTGCTTTACTGGTTAAGTAATATCGACCAAATATACAAATTCTCCTCTCGTTGCACCAAATATGTATGCCGCTCATAAAAGTTTTAAACATTTTCATGGTGGCACTGTGATAGTGCTTCAAACAAAAAAAACTCCATGTCGGACGTCAAAACTCGATATATAACCAAAGATCACATTTGTTTTCAATACTGTATATGTCACGGCTTTCGTTGTGGGAAGGAGGAGCGGACCAAAATGCAGCGTAGTTGTGATTCATTTTATTTAATAAGGAAACTATACACAATAAACTAACAAAATAACAAATGTCCGAAAACAGCCCTATCTGGTGCAAAACACAGAGACAGGAACAATCACCCACAAACACACAGTGAAACCCAGGCTACCTAAATATGGTTCCCAATCAGAGACAATGACTAACACCTGCCCCTGATTGAGAACCATATCAGGCCAAACACAGAAATAGACAAACAAGACATCCAACATAGAATGCCCACTCAGATCACACCCTGACCAATCAAAACATAGAAACATACAAAGTAAACAATGGCCAGGGCGTGACAGTATAACTATTTGGTGGAACGTGGATTGCAAAACAATGACATGTTTTGAAGACAATGTTAATTTGCTTTGGATCTATTGTTCCATCGGACTACATGTGCATTTGAAACCAAGCCAAGCATCACTCAGATCTTCTCTCTAAATTCCCTTTCCGCTCCAAGTCTCACTCACTTAATTGCGTTCTACCGCTCCCTCTACATGTACATCCTGAGTATGCACATAAGCAACCTCCCATTATGCCTCCAGAAATTCATGCCTATAAAAACGCATCTAACTGATGGGATACACAAGCTACACCCCTTGCCAAATTAAGACAGTTTTATCACAAATTCTAAATGTACTGGTTGATTGAAGTAAACAAATGTGTCAGTTTGTTATATCTGGAGTACTTCTCCTGTCTTATCCGGTGTCCTGTGTAAATTTAAGTATGCTCCCTCTAATTCTCTCTTTCTCTCTTTCTTTCTCTCTCTCGGAGGACCTGAGCCCTCAGGACTACCTGGCATGATGACACTTTGCTGTCCCCAGTCCACCTGGCCGTGCTGCTACTCCAGTTTCAACTGTTCTGCCTGCAGCTATGGAATCCTGACCTGTTGACCGGACGTGCTACCTGTCCCAGACCTATTATTTGACCATGCTGGTCATTTATGAACATTTGAACATCTTGTCCATATTCTGTTATAATCTCCACCCGGCACAGCCAGAAGAGGACTGGCCACCCCTCATAGCCTGGTTCGTGTCTAGGTTTCTTCCTAGGTTTTGGCCTTTCTAGAGAGTTTTTCCGAGCCAACGTGCTTCAACACCTGCATTGCTTGCTGTTTGGGGTTTTAGGCTGGGTTTCTGTGCAGCACTTTGAGATATCAGCTGATGTACGAAGGGCTATATAAATACATTTGATTTGATTTGTTCCCACAACGAGCTGCAGTTTTGGAATAATTGTGTCCTGTATATTTTCTTCTTATGCTACTTGGCAACTGCTAGTGCCACGTAGAATCCAATTTCTAGGATACAACCCCCCCAAATATAGCCAAGTTCCACACCGGTAATTTGCAACAACATTAGTTTGATAAAGAACATATTTTCATCAGAATCATTAAGCCCAGTCTACTTGTTGTTTTCAACAAACAGATGTCGTGGCCGTAATTCATCACCATGCAGTGTTCAATGGGAATTGTCCATTTAGAAAATTCCAATGAACAGGCAGATTCAACTAAATCGAACGTCTGTGTATGGAAAAGAAGATTTTGGTTTGTAACACTGAAAAAAGTTGTTATTCAACTCTGCCAAATGAGCCTGTTTCAAATGATCACTATTTCAGAGTAACTGTTCCAGGCAGGAGACACACATGCCAACTTGTTATTTGGAAAAATATCCTATTATGTTATGTTTTTTAAACTTTATATATCTGACCAGTGCAAGGAACAAAGGACTATAAAATCCTGGTGTGTCAAGTCGTTCATAATTGAAATGCCCACTCTGATATTTACATCCATTTACAGATGGTTGCCACTGTGCTGATGGCTGCAAGTGATGAGGTTGGAGCTCTGGCTGAATGAAGGCTTTGCCACACACCTGGCACATATTGGGCTTCTCACCTGGGATAGGAAAGCAGAAGTTAAGTTCACTATTTTACAAGTTCAAGGGGCAGTGCGGTTGTTAGGGTGCTAAATATCCATATTGACGATGGCCGTCTTTTCCACATGTATGTACAATAAGCCCAATCTCTGTCTCATCCACTCTGTCTTTCCCGCTCTGATCTGTCCTCGCCCCATTCCGTTGTCTACCAAGCCGTCATATCGGCTTAGTCCAACAGGGACCCTTCATTGCATTGTGTTAGTAACCAATAACCAACTGTTTGTGTGTTTATGTAATTATGTGTGATTATTTAGTTAGTTAGTAAATAAATAATTAAGCCAATTTGTATATCGCTGATTCATCATTTATGCCAGGGTTTGTGCAGATATCTAAGGATTTTGCAACATTCAGATTGAGACTGACAGAAGGTAAACAATTAATTAATGACTGAAATGTAAGAGATATTTATATCTTTAAGAGTTCATTCGGAAAACGGTAACTCGTTAAATAAACTTTTCCGTGGTGTCCTGAGATTGCAAATGAGTTCATTGTTACAGGATTAATTTAATCATCGTAATAATTAAACATAATTAATAGATTTGATAAATCAATCATCATCACATTAATGATAGCCAAGACACGACATGTTAGCAAGTTATTGATTTCTAAACCTACATACACACTAGATATACAAAACTATGTGGACACTCCTTCCAATTAGTAGATTTAGCTATTTCAGCCACACCCGTTGCTGACAGGTGTATAAAATCGAGCACACCTCCGTGCAATCTCCATAGACAAACATGGGAAGTAGAATGACCTTACTGAAGAGCTCAGTCACTTTCAATGTGGCACCATCATAGGATGCCACTTTTACAACAAGTTAGTTTGTCCAATTTCTGCCCCTGTCCCGGTCAACTGTAAATCAAATCAAACTTTGTCACATGCGCCGAATAGAACAAGTGTAGACCTTGTGTAGAAATGCTTACTTTACAAGCCCTTAACCAACAGTGCAGTTCAAGAATAGTTAAGAAAATATTGACCAAATAAACTAATGTAAAAGTAATACAATAACATCACAATAACGAGACTATATACAGGGGGTGCCGGGGTACAGGTTTGAGGTAATTTGTACATAGGGGTGAAGTGACTGCATAGATAATAGACAGTGAGTAACAGCAGTGTCTAAAACAAGGAGGATGCAATGTTAAAGTCTGTTGGTGATTAATTGTTCAGCAGTCTTACGGCATTCGGGTAGAAGCTGTTAATTAAGGAGCCTTTTGGTCCTAGACTTGGCGCTCCGGTACCGCTTGCCGTGCGGTAGCAGAGAAAACAGTCTATGACTTGGGTGACTGGAGTCTCTGACA